>NC_057813.1:761031337-761057252 GCF_018294505.1 Triticum aestivum | reverse complement strand
TGCTAGAGGACAGCAAAAAGGTGATCAAGACGGTCAGTATTATTCTAAGTTTGATGTATGCTGATCTCTACACTAAGGCTCTTGTGGTCAGAACAAGGAGTGGCATCATATTTAGATGCATCTCTCAGATGTCCGCGGTTGTTGCTTTTGCTCTGTTCCATGCAAATGACAAGCAGAAGTATAGCAAAAAAGACATTGCAATCACTTATTCACTTCTTGTTGGAGTCTTTTTCCTGGAACTGTGTGCAATGTTTATTTCCATGAAGTCACCCTGGACATGGGAATGGCTGAAGGCTCGAAAGTGGGATAAGCTTGCCATGTTGTCCTGGTTAACTTTTTCCAGTGATATTAGGCGGCCAATGCAGAAGCAGTGCTCGCTACAGTCAATGGGACAGTACAACTTTGTGAGCTGGGTCACTGGGAGTGGCCATGCCAGAACATTCAAGCAACGAGTGATGACCATGTGCAAATGGCTTGTGAGTTTGGTCCGTGTTGAAAGGAAGAAAATATTTTGGATGAGCAAGCTGTTAGACACTGAGTATGTGGAGGTGGAGGAGATGATTATGGAGTGTTTTGCAAAGGAGATTAGTCACTTGAGTGAAGATGAAGGCTCCAATAAGAGTATTAACAAAAAATTGCTGAATTTCTTGGCATGTTCTCCAGATTTTGGTGTGACTATTTTGATGATGCATGGATTGACAGATGAACATTTACGTAAATATGCCACTTCTGGTGCTGCTGACATGGAGGCAAATACTGAAATAGTGGATATGATTGCCGTATGCAGAAAACTATCCAACTACATGATGTACCTTCTCGCTACCCACCCGTCCATGCTGCCGCTCAGTCTTAGCGCGAAATGTATTCTCGACTGTCTTCAGGATCCCGAAGATTTCAAAAGTGAACTTAACACATTAGATGACGCTCTGGAGCCAACCATGGAAGTAGTGGAGTTAGTTAGCGTGTGGGCGAGGCTCCTTATTTACGCTGCAGGCAAGTCAAGACAGGAGATGCACACGGCACAACTGAGCAGAGGAGGGGAGCTCATCACCTATGTCTGGCTCCTCATGGCTCTCCATGGCCTCGGAGATTCCCAAACAAGGAGGATTCGACTCACCAATGGTGATACTAGTGAAGCTAAGGTGGAGGAGACATAAGTTGAGTTGTATATTTTCCCTCACACAGTTTACATCAGCCTCGATGGGCTTATATGGAGAAAGTACAGAGAGGGAGAGGGAGAGTACAACGGCACCCCTGGCATGCAGGGCGTGCGGGCGCACGTAGGCGCATGATGTGCATGGACAGTTAGTCCCTTGGATCGGAAGTCGTTGAAGACGCGCGTCGGCAGCCCCTTGGTGAAGATGTCCGCGAACTGGGAGCTCGTTGGGACGTGAAGAACGCGTAGCTCGCCAAACATGACGCGTTCACGAACGAAGTGAAGATCTATCTCAATGTGCTTCGTTCGTTGGTGTTGTACCGGGTTGCTTGACATGTAGACGGTGCTGATGTTGTCGCAGTAGACCACGGTAGCTCGCGCGGGAGGTTGATGAAGTTCGCCGAGCAGTTGGCGTAGCCAGACGGCCTCGGCAACTGCGTTTGCCACGGCGCGGTACTCGGCCTCGGCACTGGACCGAGAGATGGTACTCTGCCACTTCGACGACCATGTGAGAAGGTTGCTGCCCAGAAAAACGCAGAAGCCGGAGGTCGACTTGCGCGTGTCAGGGCAACCTGCCCAGTCGGCGTCGGAGTAGGCAATGAGCTCGGTGGAGGTATCCCGATGGAGCTGGAGCCCGAGGTGTGTCGTCCCGCGTAGGTACCTGAGGATGCGTTTGACGAGCTGAAAGTGGCAGTCGCGCGGTGCATGCATGAACAAGCAGCACTGCTGCACGGCATAAGAGAGATCGGGGCGCGTCAACGTCAGGTACTGGAGCGCACCAGCCAGGCTGCGGTAGAGCGAAGGGTCGTGGAAGAGAGGCCCGGTGTCGGCTGAGAGTTTGGCGAGCGTGTCAACCGGCGTCGAGAGCGGCTTGCAGTTGAGCATCCCGGCGCGATCGAGGATCTCCAACGCATACTGCTCCTGCAAGAGGAACAGGCCGCGCGCCGAGCTGGTGACATTGATCCCGAGGAAGTGGTGGAGCGAGCCGAGGTCAGTCATCGCGAACTAGCGATGGAGCACCAGGATGACGGTGTCGAGGACGGCGACGGAGCTGGCGGTGAGGATGATGTCGTCCACGTAGAGTAGGAGATAGGCGAGGTCCCCGCCACGGCGAAGAATGAACAGCGAAGAGTCCGCCCGCGACGCGAGGAAGCCGATGGAGAGAAGGTACGTGGTGAAGCGTGAGAACCACGCCCTCGGTGCCTGTTTGAGGCCGTAGAGGGAACGGTTCAGCCGGCAGACGTGCGAGGGTGAGGAAGCATCGACGAAGCCGGAAGGTTGGGCGCTGTAGACAGTCTCCGTGAGATGACCATGGAGGAAGGAGTTCTTGACGTCGAGTTGGTGGATGGGCCACCCCTTCCCGGTGGCGAGGCTGAGAACCGTGCGGATGGTCGCCGGTTTGACGACGGGACTGAATGTCTCGTGGTAGTCGACGCCAGCTCGCTGAGTGAAGCCGCGGAGGACCCAGCGCGCCATGTAGCGAGCAAGTGAGCCTTCGGGGTGGAACTTGTGCCGGAAGATCCATTTGCCAGTGACGACGTTGGTACCTGCAGGACGCGACAGTAAACTCCAAGTGTTATTCCGCATCAGTGCATCATACTCTTCTTTCATGGCGTTGTACCAATTGGGGTCTCGAAGAGCAACCCGGGAGGAAGAAGGGATGGGGCTGATAGCGGTCGGATGTGAAGTGGAGGTGGTGAATGCCTTGGGCTGAGCAAATCCAGTTTTCGATCGTGTGCGCATGCGGTGGTGGTTGACTGGGGGGTGTAACTGGAATTGCGCGAGGCAGCGCGGGGCCAGGCGGAGCGGTAGGAGACTCGCATGGTGTGGGCGTTGGGGACGGGCTGGTCGCGTGTGTAGGCAAGGTGGCGGGGGACGTGCATGGCCCGGCTGCATGCGGGCTCGGTGGGGACGTGGGATCTGCATGGGAACGAGGGGAAGCTGCATGGCCTGGGGACGCGGGTGGTGGGGTGCGCGCGTGGGATTGGGAGCGCATGGGGGCCGGGTGGGATCGGGAGCGCGTGGGGGCCGCGTGGGATCGGGGGGAGTTGGCGGGTAGCGAGCGCGGAGGCGGGGATTGGGTGGGCGCGGGGGGTGATCCCGGAGCGGTAGGTGGGGTAGGCGCGGGGACATCGGGAGGGATCGGCATACAAGGCTGGTACGAGGTAGGTGGGGCACGAGAATCTGGGAAGATATCTGGGCTGGGATTTTCTGTGGACGTGCGAGGTGCGTGGGAAGGTGGTGTGTCGCCAGAAAAATATGGGAAGGTGCGTTCATCGAACGTAACGTGGCGAGAGATGATCACTTTGCGCGTAGAGAGGTCCAAGCATCAGTATCCTTTGTGCTCGAGGGGGTACCCGAGAAAAACACATCGTGATGAGCGAGGGGAGAGCTTGTGGGGGCTGGTGGCGATGGTGTTGGGAAAACATAGGCACCCAAAGACGCGCATGTGATCATAGGTGGGGTATTTGCCGAGGAGACGGTGATAAGGCGTCTCGGAGGCAATGGAAGAGCAAGGTCGCCGGTTTAGGATGTATGTGGCGGTATGGAGAGCCTCGACCCAGAACGCGAGGGGTAGGTTGGCGTGGATGAGGAGAACGCGCAAGATGTCGTTGGTGGTACGGATGAGACGCTCGGCTTTGCCGTTTTGTGGTGAGGTGTGGTTGCACGAGAGACGGAAAGAGGCGCCATAGCGAGAGAAGAGATCACGGAGGGAGGTGGTGAGGAATTCACCCCGTTGTCGCATTGCATGCACTGGATGGGAACATGGAACTGAGTGAGGACATACGCATGGAAACGGTGCAGTACGTCGACGGTGTCGGATTTGTGGCGTAAGGGAAACGTCCAAGAGTAGTGTGAGTAATCATCTAATATCACTAAGTAATATTGAAAACCAGAAAAAATGCTAGTTGGAGAGGTCCACAAATCACAGTGTATTAATTGAAAGGGAGCGCTAGTAAAGGAAGGAGAATGAGAAAATGGCAGCCGGGGCTGCTTGCCTAATTGGCATGCCGTACAAACGGAAGTGTTGGACACACCCTTATTACAGTTTGGAAGAAAATGAGTAGATAACATGGAAATGGTTTTATTGCTCGGGTGCCCCAAGCGCTGGTGCCACACGTCGCCGCCGATGACAGTGAGAAGGGCTTGCACGTTGGTGTTGGAGAAGAAGGGGTAGAGATCTCCATGGCTATTGCACCTCATGATTATCTTGCGAGTGGCTAGGTCCTTCACGGAAAAACCGAATGGGTCAAATTCTATACTGCAAGAATTGTCAATGGTAAAGCGACGAACAGAAATAAGGTTTTTGATAATTGTGGGGGAAACGAGGACGTCGTTGAGAGAGAAGGAGGAGACAGTAGTAAAACCAACAGCAGTAACGGGTAAATGAGACCCATCTCCAACGACAATACCAGAAGAATGATGCAAAGATGGGGAAGAAAACTTGGAGAGGGTGTGCGTCATACCGGTCACATGGGAGGAGGCTCCGGTGTCGAGGAACCATTCCTGGCCGCCACCGCCGGCGTGGTGCTGCGTAGACAGGTTTTGAAGAGCGGCGTAGAGCTGGTTGTACTGCTCCCACGAGGGGCCGCCGGTCGGCGGCGCGGCGGCCACCGGATAAGCCTGGTGTGGTGGCGGCGGGCGGGGGCCGAGGACGCCTGCTGCGTTGGGCGCAGCCCAGACGGGACGAGGCGGGTTCGGTCCGGGGAGCATGGTGCCGTACGGCGCGAAGAAGCCAGAGAGCGGCGGGCCGGGGGCTGATGTAGAGGCGCCGCGCCCGGTCGAGGAACCAGCAGAGGAGGACGAGCCGCGGCCACGGCCACGTCCGCGGCCACGCCCACGGCCGCGGTAGCCTGTGTCGCCGGTCGGGGATGGGGCGCCCCCTCTGCCCCTATCGGCGGAGGAAGTGCGATCTGTGGAGGAGCCCTGGGGAGCCCGATCGGTGGAGGGGTTGGTGCCGCCGGCGATGGTGAGGGCGGTGGCAGTGGCCTCGGGGCGTCCGTCGAGGCGAGCGCGCTCATTGGCCGCGATTTCCTCCATGAGGAGCCGCGAGCGCGCCTGCACGAACGAGGGGAACGGAGTCTACATTGGAAGAAGAGTGGCCATGATCTGAAATTTGCGGGAGAGCCCGCGGATCAGCTGGAGAGTCAGAGCCCGATCGCTGATGTGGTCGCCGGCGTCCTCGAGCTCGTTGGCGAGGGACTTAAGCCGCCGATAGTACTCAGCGACGGACAGGTCCCCCTGGACCAGGTTGCGAAACTCCGCACCGAGGATGACGGCGCGCCCCGCCTGGTTGTCGCGGAACAGCAGGTGCAGCTCGGACCAGATGTCGAACGCGGTGCTCTCCGGGGAGGCGACGACGTCCAGGAGCTCGTCGGCGACGACTCCATGGAACCACAGGACGACCGTGAGGTCGTCGTTGCGCCAAACCGCGCTCTGGCGAAGAGGCGCGGCGGGCTCGTCGAGGTGGTGCTGCACGTTATGGCGACGACAGATGCAGTAAAAAAGTTTGCACCACTTGGTGTAGTTACCAGATTCCAACTCCAGCCGGGTTTGAAAGTGATGCGCGATGGAGGCTGGGAGGCCGACGGAGGAGGACGAGCCGAAGTCCGGCGGGGCCAGGTGGGGGAACATGGCGTTGTCGAGACGTGGGATCGGAACACTCCCGGCGATGCGAAGTTGAGTCGCAGCGGGCGAAGCAGAAGAAGACGCGGCGAGGTGGAGGCCGGGTGCCGCCGTGGAGGAGGAGGGTGGAGCAGCCTCGGGGATGGGCTCCTTGCCACGGACAACCGCGGGCGCGAGGCGGGGAGCGCGGGCCGTGGTGGCCGTGTCGGGGGCCGCGGGAGGCGCATCGGGGGCCGTGCCGGTGGCTGCGGGGACCGCGGTGGGCGCGGCGGCGGGGGCCACGGCCGGTCCAGCGGGGAGCGCGGCGACCGGGTCCGTGGCGAAGAGGCGCCGGGCGGCCAGAGAAACGTAGACGGACTCGAGGTCAGCAGAGCGGGAGCGACGAAGGAGTCGATCCATAGCGGAAGCAGAGAGGAAGAAGAAGGATCGAAGGTGTCTGATACCAAGTTGAGTTGTATATTTTCCCTCACACAGTTTACATCAGCCTCGATGGGCTTATATGGAGAAAGTACAGAGAGGGAGAGGGAGAGTACAACGGCACCCCTGGCATGCAGGGCGTGCGGGCGCTCGTAGGCGCATGATGTGCATGGACAGTTAGCCTAGCTAGAGACCCGGTGCGATGGGTTATCCACCTGGTGGGCGCTGTAGTGGCGCAGTCGAACAACATATGCCTTCCCTGTCCCTACAGCAACAGCAATTGGACCGGACGAAGCTAGCAGAAGGTAACCCTGCCGCAGATTGACCATTTCCCTTCTATTTATTCGACTGGTTGATACGTTTTGCATGAAGCCAAAAACTTTACCCATGTCTTATTTTGTTTATTTGTTTTCTCATCTTTTCAGCATTACGGCGGGTGTAATAAACCGATGGCAGCATCTTGCACGCCGCCTGCGCTCCATGCCGCCAGGACGTGCTGATTCTTCCCCTCGCGTTGTGGGTAATCAAATGTATGAGCAGTAGTATATATCAAGGTTCTGCTACTCTAGTACTACTGAGACTATTTGCTATACTGATGTTTGTACGAACCGACTCCCTCGTTTAAAAACTTGTAATGAATAAATGAATCGATAAACGAATCATGAGGTGTTTTGCGGTGTAATGTATCAGCCACCAAGTTGGGTGCTCCGCTCTATGTAGAGGGTTTCACCTGACGTTTAAATTTGCTCTACCTACGCTTCGTTCAAGTTGTAAGACCTGCATATTGTTTCGGTTGGTTTTGAGCTTTGACCTGTTGAAATCGGGTAAATCCCTGCTTGAAAAAAAATACATTTGCATGTTCATGTCAAAGAAATTAATCCAATAACACAACATCCCGCCTCTGAGTGCCATACCACGGCACTCACAAGTAAAAGCAGAGAGACCACCAGTAGTTCAAAGCAAGGATAAGAGAATAAAGATATCAAAACTGCAAAGGGCTTCCTCTCCTATAGAAAAGCTGAGTTATAAAGCACGACCAGTAAGCAACCTTTCTATGGCTATGGCCTGATTTGCTCTATTTACGTTGAACTTCCAAGTTCCAACGGATCATACATTTCGATTGCACTTTCATCACCGGAGACACATTGATGCAGCCGCTGTCCAAATATATCCGAGCACGCCCATTGCGTGGCTCATCGACTTGCAGGGCGGGCACAAGGGTACGCAGTGCACATAGCCAGGCATGGCGAGGAGGACCATCCATGCCTCGTCCCTCACAAGGCACTGCAGGGTCGGTGACGAGGTCGACTCGTGGATGCTGGCCCTGGTGAGCACCGTGCGTGGGGACCTGAACACGTTCATGTCAACGCGGGCGCCGTTGTGGTCCCACATGTTGGTGATCTCGGCGAACGCTCTGGTGACCTGGTGTAGGAGGCTGATGTCACCCATGGCCTTGTCACAGAGGATGAAGAGGCCGTCGATTAGCTCAGGAGGTGGCTGGTTGCGAGTACTGGGAGGTCCATCCCGACACGGACACAGGTGGCTATGTTCTTGAGGCGGAGGCGTACGGCGGTACAGGGGACACTGCTGTCTTGCACAGCGGGATCGCGGAACCGGGCTCGCGCCAGGACTAGCACACGGCCCGGAAGCGCATGTACTCCGACACGTCGAAGGAGAGCAGCCGGCCGGCGATGTCCTCGATGAACACCGTCACGAGGTTGGCCCAGTTCCTCCTGCCATGACACGCCGAGGAGTGAGCCGCCGGGCCAAGAAGAAGGAATGGGAGAAAACGGCAGAAATTTCGTACCATTCCGTCACTTTTCTGGTTCTGTATCGCCGGCGGAACGCGCACCATATGTACTTCCCTTCCTTGGGCAGCCGGATCCACTGTCTGCTAGGGACCGGCGCCGCCGCCATGCTCCCGTCATTATCCCCTCAGATCCGGGGAGACGCCGGCAGCCACCGGCGAGGCGACACTGCGGTCGTGCACATAACATAAGTGGTTCGTCGCCGCCATTCGTGGCAGCTGGATTGGACGAATGACAGTTTTTTTAACACTATAAATGACGGAGTTCTGTCACTTAAACTTTCCACGGGATTGCAGTTTCCAGCGAGATTTAGTAGGGGAGGAACAAATCAGTTAGCGGATTTTCTGGAGATTAGGGAGATACAAATCAATATTTTCACCGGTGGTTTGCTCTTAACATAAGTTGTGGGCCCCTTGTGCATAGTGATACATTAACGGCATATTTTCTAATCTTTTCTATCTTCAAGTGCATTGCGTCAATCTTGATCTTGTGATTATCGACGTTATCAGCAACATACAACTCCAGTTTCATCTTCTCTTCTTCAATTCTTTTCATTTTTTTTAAATACTCGTTTTCTTTTTCAACTAAATTTAACCTCTCGACAAGAAGGTAGATTGCAATTTTCGGTTCACATACCTCCTAGATAAAAAATATTTATGTCAACTTGATGGGCATAATTGTCATAAACATAAAATGCAACAAATAGTTATAGAAAAGAATATACCACATCTGAATCATAAACCGGACGAGGACAAGAGGCTCACCAAGATGGTGCCACTATGTATAACAAACAACGTACGGGTAAAAAAATTATACAATTAACTATCTAAATCACACAAACATGATTTTTTTAATAAAAAGGATAAGAACAAGAGGCTCACCAAGATGGTGCCAGCGACGGGACGGTGCGGACGGTCGACGGTGGTTAGGACGAGAGGGGAAGGCAGTAAGTAAACCACACCTACATGTGCAAACTAAGAAGTTAATTTGAGCTCATATTGCATATAAATGAAATAAACTCCACATATAATTACTGCCAAACTAAACCCACAAATTACTATACTTATAAAGCATTGCAAGAACTAATCTAGTAATTAGAGATGAAAGGACAAAGTTGCTAACCTTTGTGAACACTTGGATGGATTGGGTGCCTTCAAATCTTGATAAATTTTGTCAAAAATGAAGGATGGGATCGAGCAAGAGAGGAAGAATAGAGAGAAGAGGAAAAGGGACAATGGTCTCGGACTGGACAAAGGATTTATATAGGAGCATCTTTAGTCCCGTTTGGTGACACAAACCGGGACTAAAGGTGTTCCTTTAATCCCGGTTTGTGATACAAACTGGGACTAAAGAGGCTCGCGGTAATAATGTTGTCTGCACAAAGGTGGCCACTGACGCTGTTATCACTATTTGTGTCACCAGACTGGCGGTGGAGCCCGACCCATGCACCCAGCTCTTTCGTCGTAGTGGGCATGGCCTTGGAAAGGCAGCAACCATTTAGCACGACGCCTCCACTTGCCACTTTCCGTCCCATAGGGAGAAGTACCCCGTTTCACCGTTCACAGTATACGCCAGTCAACCATCCCGTTAGCAGACATGAAGATGGCACCCGTCCGCGGGTGCACGGCATGCGCGGTTATGGTCTCTGTAGCAAAGGGAAACTCGGGAGGGTGTTTATCCCAACTCGCCGCGCCCATCTATACGTTGTTATAGAATTATGAACAATTGTTATAAGTTAAAGAAAGTATATGTGGTGGCTTCACATGTGTTATATGCTACTCCCTCCGTCCGGAAATACTTGTCATTAAAATGAACAAAAGGAGATGTATCTAGATATATATTAGTTCTAGATACATCTCTTTTTATTCATTTTGATGACAAGTATTTTCGGACGAAGGGAGTATTAGATAAAGAAAAGCACATTGATACATACACAGGGACGGTGATATACTCCCTCCGTGATAAAATTCTTGTCTTAGATTTGTCTAAATATAGATGTATCAAGTCACGTTTTAGTATTAGATAGATCCGTATCTAGACGAATCTAAGAAAATAATTTTGGGATGGAGGGAGTATATAAGAGCTCAAGATGAAAAATAAGTAGATTTATTACAACCATGCATGATGCATGTTTACAAACAAATTTACACACACACGTTCATACACTTTTAATAAAAGCTACATATTGAAACCATGTACAGTCCACTCTACATAGCCATGCCTGTGCGGTGGCATGCCGCGCCAGGTCCATACCTTATGTTTATATATGCTATCCTTTTTGTTCCATGCTAGTTCACAATGCAAAAGAATAGTCACAAAAAGATGTCTCAACTGGAATGGACTTGCCTATACAACAAATTCATCAAACAACTTAAACCATTCATCCTATCCTATATACATAAGAAGTTCATCCCCATTACTAGATTTATCTTCACATGCAGCCTGTCCATGTCATCAACCAGCCACGTCAGCGGTGCTCCATCCATCCAGCCACGAGACATGCAGCCTATCCAGCTTAAATATTGGGAGCTTCGGCAGTCTCCCGAATGCAACAGATAATAAGCAAAAAAATATATATATATCGCTGAACTCCCATCGCTACCCATGCCCAATAAACGACAATTATTATTGCATGCGGTGGCTCCGGGATTATAGGATCGACATACATCTACCTAGCTATTAACACCGGAGGTGAATGAGGAAACTACTTGATTACGATGAAATTAAGAGTCAGACCACTAGGTCCTTTAATCTCCCTGGATAAATATCTTTTTTTATCCATTTTAATGACAAGTATTTTTGGACGGAGGGAGTACTGAATTGATTTATTTTCCAGCCATTCGCTGTTGTTTGCCAAACGTTTCTACATTGGAGCACATTTATTCATTTGTGCACCTACATGGCCACATCTGTGTAATCCGGACTATATATTTGATATTTTTCTTCAAAACTGCAATCTTCATTTTTGGTGACACCATTCGTTTAATGCCAAAATATGTGTGAGCACTTTTATGTGTGCATTTAGTTATTGTGACATGATTAATAAATTTAATATTGCATGGCTACACCCATGAAGCGACACTTTGACTGCTTAGTGAACTATGTATGTGGTTACTGGTTAGTAGAGCAGGAAATAATAAGACATGCACGAGCCTAATGTTTGATCCTGAACCTAAATATTTTTCTACAATTATTATCCTTTAGAGATTGCTTTCGCATAAGATTTTCCATGCGCATTATAGTTAATTTCTACAAAGTCCCGCTGCAACGCACGGGGTTTTCTCTAGTTATCATTACGCACTAACCCTCTTGATTAAAGGAAAATAACTTTTTTTTGATTAATCCTACTCTCAACTTAATCAGCAGAATCAACCACATATAATTGTGGAAATTTAGGAGAGAACCCTGAGGTGGTAAAAGCGGACCAATACGGTGGTATACGACCAATTCATCTTGAACACATAGGGAGCACAACCAATACGATGGTATACGACCCCATTCATCTTGAACACATAGGGAGCACGACCAATGTTGATACTCTGATCAATATAAGCACCCCAAGGATGTAAAACAAAACATAGAGTTATACCCTGGGTCAAAACTCTGCTTACCAAACAAGATGTCGAGAGGCGAACTCTGTAGTTCCTCTCCTGCCTGATCAAACACATAAATCGATTAGAAGATGCATCTCCATCAAATCGCAACAAACTGTCCAGAGGAGAAGGCCAATCAAGAAATTTAGGAAGGAAAACCAAGCCTCCTGCAAATAGTACACCGATGAACCAAACAGGCACATAGGAAGGAAAAAAACAAAAACAAAATAGACGACCAAACACACGAGAGTAGGAGAACACACACAACACGACCAACCCAGCCACGGGCATGGCCATGCACCCAAGAATACACGTACAACCCCGGGTACTCCTTGCAGCACACCGTGACACTGGCCCGGCACGTAGGCCACGTACATGGCCCATGCACCCAAGTATGGGTGTACAATCTGGGATAACCCTAGCATCAGAACAGAACACAGACATAACCACGCCGTCCAAGCGCATGACCCATGCATCCAAGCATGCGTGTACAACTTCGGGTGCCCCTGGCAAAAAAAACAGACGGGCAGATGCGACCACGTCGATCGCGTGCATGGCCATTTAGGCGAACACAGACGTACTCTCTCAGTTTCAAAATAGGTGACTCACCTTTTTATACTAACTTTAGCATAAATTTGGGTCATTTATTTTAGAATGGAGGGAGTACAACCTAAGAGGCTCTTAGCAGTTAGAGACACAATATTAAAATACGGTACACAAACAGTGTTCAGTTTGACCACGACCAATCGCCCTGGTAGACGCCAACCTAGCCCCGTCTACCAACCGCTAGACCCACCGCTTGTCCCAATCCACATCTACCTAGACAACCAACAGCAAGCAATAAAGCAAAGCATGCATGCAACCAGATGTCACATCCAGCGGAAGGAAAAACAAACAGAAAGAAGCAAGAAAATACCAGAGGCCGAGATGGAAAGATGACGGAAAGGAGCAGTCCAATCCACACACCGATTGGATTCACAGAAAAGAAGCACCTGCAGAGAGAAAAATCACCATCATCAAAGCAATATCCAGCAATAACCAAAGAAAAAACCCACAAAATCAATGCAGAGCTCAACGGCAACTGGCGGGCCAGCTCGTGGCCGCTGTACAAAGCCCCACCGCGTCGTCGGCTCTACGTGCTTCTCCCGCCGGCAATGGAATGGCCCGCGACCGAGGAGGCAAGGGCATGGACAGCAGGAAGAGCCCACCATGAAGTTAATGCACGCAAGGGCAAGGAACACGCAATACAATAGCATGGCAAGAGAAAGGACCTTTTTTATAACCCCCGCAACTAGATAGCATGGCTTCAATCGCGTTAGCTAGATAGGACGGCATCGCAGGACTGCACACGTCCGGCAGAAGCCACGCGTAGCCCAGACAAAGCAGGAGGGCTGCCCACGCAAAGCAAGCACCGAGGAGAACGCTGGACAGTCAAAAAATGCTAAAGCAACCAACGCAGCCGGCACGCACGTTCAAAAAAATTGAAACGAAAACCTGAACAAAACACGCATTCGTACACAACCATTTACCAAAAAAATACACGTGCCATGTACCACTTTACCTTTTTTTGAAAATGGAGGCATGCCCCGGCCTCTGCATCATGATGATGCATGCGGCCCTCTTATTAATAATCCAAAAAGTATCATCATAAAGGTCTTATAGCTCGCAAACGGAGCGAAACAAAGTAAAATACGAAAACAGGCGGACAATGATAACCGATACGGTAATAAGAAGGATAAGCTTCCTAGACTCCTATCCTGTTCTGCGAGCGCCATCCGAACCAGTTGAATATATCCCGAGCCACCATGTTTCATTGGTTGCACCCAGTAACCAAAGGCTCCCTGAATTTCATATGAGTGAGTAAGGACCACGTACGGATCCAAGCTGTAGCTCTGAAGATAACCTGCAAAAAAATTAAGTTGTGCTGTCAGTTAAAAATCATATCATTCCTGTAGTTCCATATAGCCCACAATAGCGCAGATATTCCAATCCGAATACGAGTTGCAGTAATCTGTTCAACCCCCGCTAACCACGTCCCAAACAAAGACGCAATATCTACTGAAGAATTGATATTGAAAGCTATATGAATTGTTCTCCAAAGTAACTTGGCGAGTGGGCATTCAAGAAATAAGTGTTGTATTGTTTCATCATGAGCACAGAAACAACACCGTGAATTGCCTACCCATCGCCTCTTAATTAAGTTGTCCTTTGTGAGTATTACTTGCTTGTGGACAAACCACATGAAAATTTTAATACGCAAGGGAACCTTAACCTTTCATATGTGTAGTGATCTTGAGAGGGGGCCAGAATTAATCAGATCTGTATAAAATGATTTCACCGTAAACATCTCATTCTTAGTTAACTTTCATTGTGTTGAATCCGGCAGGTCGGAGAGTTGAACTTCAATCAGTATCCAAACCAAGTGCATCCAGGTTGTCCATCTCTCACCCACTAATGCACGTCTGAACTGGATGTTCAAGGGAATAGTTTGAAGGACGGTACTGAAGGAAATATGCCCTAGAGGCAATAATAAAGTTATTATTTATTTCCTTATATCATGATAAATGTTTATTATTCATGCTAGAATTGTATTAACCGGAAACATAATACATGTGTGAATAGATAGACAAACAGAGTGTCACTAGTATGCCTCTACTTGGCTAGCTTGTTAATCAAAGATGGTTATGTTTCCTAACCATGGACAGAGAGTTGTTATTTGATTAACGGGATCACATCATAAGTTGAATGATCTGATTGACATGACCCATTCCGTTAGCTTCGCACCCGATCGTTTAGTATGTTGCTATTGCTTTCTTCATGACTTATATATGTTCCTATGACTATGAGATTATGCAACTCCCGTTTACCGGAGGAACACTTTCTGTGCTACCAAACGTCACAACGTAACTGGGTGATTATAAAGGTGCTCTACAGGTGTCTCCAAAGGTACTTGCTGGGTTGGCATATTTCGAGATTAGGATTTGTCACTCCGAATGTCGAAGAGGTATCTCTGGGCCCTCTCGGTAATGCACATCACTTAAGCCTTGCAAGCATTGCAACTAATGAGTTAGTTGCGAGATGATGTATTACGGAACGAGTAAAGAGACTTGCCGGTAACGAGATTGAACTAGGTATTGGATACCGACGATCGAATCTCGGGCAAGTAACATACCGATGACAAAGGGAACAACGTATGTTGTTATGCGGTCTGACCGATAAAGATCTTCGTAGAATATGTAGGAACCAATATGGGCATCCAGGTCCCGCTATTGGTTATTGACCGGAGACGTGTCTCGGTCATGTCTACATTGTTCTCGAACCGTAGGATCCGCACGCTTAAAGTTACGATGACATTTTCTTTATGAGTTTATGTATTTTGATGTACTGAAGGTTGTTCAGAGTTCCGGATGTGATCACGGACATGACGAGGAGTCTCGAAATGGTCGAGACATAAAGATCGATATATTTGGACATCGGAATCATTCCGGGTGAAATCGGCATTTTACCGGAGTACCGGGGGGTTACCGGAACCCCCTCGGGGGGTTATTGGGCCTACATGGGCCTTGAGGGAGAAGAGAGAAGGAGGCAGGAGGTGGCCGCACGCCCCTCCCCTTCCTAGTCCGAATAGGACAAGGGAAGGGGGGCGGCGCCCCCCCCCCTTTCCTTCCCCTCCTCCTCCTCTTTCCCCCCTTCTCCTTCTCCAACTAGGAAAGAAAGGGAGTCCTACTAGCCCCTGGCGCGCCCCTCCTTGGCCGGCCGCCCCCTCCCCTTGGCTCCTTTATATACGGGGGCAGGGGAGCACCCTAGAACACACAAGTTGATCTTCGGGATCGTTCCTTAGCCGTGTGCGGTGCCCCCCTCCACGATATTACACCTCGGTCATATTGTAGCGGTGCTTAGGCGAAGCCCTGCGACAGTTGAACATCAAGATCATCACCACGCCGTCGTGCTGACGGATCGGTTGGACCGGGAAGACGTACGACTACTTCCTCTACGTTGCGTCAACGCTTCCGCTTCGGTCTACGAGGGTACGTAGACAACACTCTCCCCTCTCGTTGCTATGCATCACCATGATCTTGCGTGTGCGTAGGAATTTTTTTGAAATGACTACGTTCCCCAACAGTGGCATCCGAGCCTAGGTTTTATGGTTTTATGTTATATGCACGAGTAGAACACAAGTGAGTTGTGGGCGATATAAGTCATACTGCTTACCAGCATGTCATACTTTGGTTCGGCGGTATTGTTGGATGAAGCGGCCCGGACCGACATTACGCGTACGCTTACGCGAGACTGGTTCTACCGCCGTGCTTTGCACATAGGTGGCTGGCGGGTGTCAGTTTCTCCAACTTTAGTTGAACCGAGTGTGGCTACGCCCGGTCCTTGCGAAGGTTAAAACAACACCAACTTGACAAACTATCGTTGTGGTTTTGATGCGTAGGTGAGATTGGTTCTTGCTTAAGCCCATAGCAGCCACGTAAAACTTGCAACAACAAAGTAGAGGACGTCTAACTTGTTTTTGCAGGGCATGTTGTGATGTGATATGGTCAAGACATGATGCTAAATTTTATTGTATGAGATGATCATGTTTGGTAACCGAGTTATCGGCAACTGGCAGGAGCCATATGGTTGTCGCTTTATTGTATGCAATGCAATCGCCCTGTAATGCTTTACTTTATCACTAAGCGGTAGCGATAGTCGTAGAAGCATAAGATTGGCGAGACGACAACAATGATATGATGGAGATCAAGGTGTCGCGCCGGTGACGATGGTGATCATGACGGTGCTTCGGAGATGGAGATCACAAGCACAAGATGATGATGGCCATATCATATCACTTATATTGATTGCATGTGATGTTTATCTTTTATGCATCTTATCTTGCTATGATTGACGGTAGCATTTTAAGATGATCTCTCACTAAATTATCAAGAAGTGTTCTCCCTGAGTATGCACCGTTGCCAAAGTTCGTCGTGCCCAGACACCACGTGATGATCGGGTTTGATAAGCTCTACGTCCATCTACAACGGGTGCAAGCCAGTTTTGCACACGCAGAATACTCGGGTTAAACTTGACGAGCCTAGCATATGCAGATATGGCCTCGGAACACGGAGACCGAAAGGTCGAGCGTGAATCATATAGTAGATATGATCAACATGAGATGTTCACCATTGAAAACTAATCCATTTCACGTGATGATCGGTTATGGTTTAGTTGAATTTGGATCACGTGATCACTTAGAGGATTAGAGGGATGTCTATCTAAGTGGGAGTTCTTAAGTAATATGATTAATTGAACTTAAGTTTATCACGAACTTAGTACCTGATAGTATCTTGCTTATCTATGTTGATTGTAGATAGATGGCCCGTGCTATTGTTCCGTTGAATTTTAATGCGTTCCTTGAGAAAGCAAAGTTGAAAGATGATGGTAGCAACTACGCGAACTGGGTCCGTAACTTGAGGATTATCCTCATTGCTGCACAGAAAAGTTACGTCCTGGAAGCACCGCTGGGTGCCAGGCCTGCTGCTGATGGAACTGACGACGTTAAGAATGTCTGGCAGAGCAAAGCTGATGACTACTCGATAGTTCAATGTGCCATGCTTTACATCTTAGAACCGGGACTTCAACGACGTTTTGAACGTCATGGAGCATATGAGATGTTCCAGGAGTTGAAGTTAATATTCTGGAAGAATGCCCGGATTGGGAGATATGAAGTCTCCAATAAGTTCTATAGCTGCAAGATGGAGGAGAATAGTTCTGTCAGTGAGCATATACTCAAGATGTCTGGGTATTGTAATCACTTGATTCAATTGGGAGTTACTCTTCCGGATGATAACGTCATTGACAGAATTCTCCAATCACTTCCACCAAGCTACAAGAGCTTCGTGATGAACTATAATATGCCAGGGATGGATAAGACAATTCCCGAGCTCTTTGCAATGCTAAAGGCTGCGGAGGTAGAAATCAAGAAGGAGCATCAAATGTTGATGGTCAACAAGACCACTAGTTTCAAGAAAAAGGGCAAAGGGAAGAAGAAGGGGAACTTCAAGAAGAACAGCAAGCAAGTTGCTGCTCAAGAGAAGAAACCCAAGTCTGGACCTAAGCCTGAAACTGAGTGCTTCTACTGCAAGCAGACTGGTCACTGGAAGCGGAACTGCCCCAAGTATTTGGCGGATAAGAAGGATGGCAAGGTGAACAAAGGTATATGTGATATACATGTTATTGATGTGTACCTTACTAGAGCTCGTAGTAGCACCTGGGTATTTGATACTGGTTCTGTTGCTAATATTTGCAACTCGAAACAGGGACTATGGATTAAGCAAACTCTAGCAAAGGACGAGGTGACGATGCGCGTGGGAAATGGTTCCAAAGTCGATGTGATCGCGGTCGGCACGCTACCTCTACATCTACCTTCTGGATTAGTATTAGACCTAAATAATTGTTATTTGGTGCCAGCGTTGAGCATGAACATTATATCTGGATCTTGTTTGATGCGAGACGGTTATTTATTTAAATCAGAGAATAATGGTTGTTCTATTTATATGAGTAATATCTTTTATGGTCATGCACCCTTGAAGAGTGGTCTATTTTTGATGAATCTCGATAGTAGTGATACACATATTCATAATGTTGAAGCCAAAAGATGCAGAGTTGATAATGATAGTGCAACTTATTTGTGGCACTGCCGTTTAGGTCATATCGGTGTAAAGCGCATGAAGAAACTCCATACTTATGGACTTTTGGAACCACTTGATTATGAATCACTTGGTACTTGCGAACCGTGCCTCATGGGCAAGATGACTAAAACGCCGTTCTCCGGTACTATGGAGAAAGCAACAGATTTGTTGGAAATCATACATACAGATGTATGTGGTCCGATGAATGTTGAGGCTCGTGGCGGATATCGTTATTTTCTCACCTTCATAGATGATTTAAGCAGATATGGCTATATCTACTTAATGAAGCATAAGTCTGAAACATTTGAAAAGTTCAAAGAATTTCAGAGTGAAGTTGAAAATCATCGTAATAAGAAAATAAAGTTTCTACGATCTGATCGTGGAGGAGAATATTTGAGTTATGAGTTTGGTCTACACTTGAAACAATGCGGAATAGCTTCGCAACTCACGCCACCCGGAACACCACAGCGTAATGGTGTGTCCGAACATCGTAATTGTACTTTACTTGATATGGTGCGATCTATGATGTCTCTTACAGATTTACCGCTATCGTTTTGGGGTTATGCTTTAGAGACGACCACATTCACATTAAATAGGGCACCATCAAAATCCGTTGAGACGACACCTTATGAACTATGGTTTGGCAAGAAACCAAAGTTGTCGTTTCTTAAAGTTTGGGGCTGCGATGCTTATGTGAAAAAGCTTCAACCTGATAAGCTCGAACCCAAATCGGAGAAATGTGTCTTCATAGGATACCCAAAAGAGACAGTTGGGTACACCTTCGATCACAGATCCGAAGGCAAGACATTCGTTGCTAAGAATGGAACCTTTCTATAGAAGGAGTTTCTCTCGAAAGAAGTGAGTGGGAGGAAAGTAGAACTTGATGAGGTAATTGTACCTGCTCCCTTGTTGGAAAATAGTACATCATAGGAACCGGTTTCTGTGACGTCAAAACCAACTAGTGAGGAAGTTAATGATGATGATCATAGAACTTCAGATCAAGTTACTACAGAACCTCGTAGGTCAAATAGAGTTAGATCCACACCTGAGTGGTAGAGTAATCCTATTCTGGAAGTCATGCTACTAGATCATGATGAACCTACGAACTATGAAGAAGCGATGGTGAGCCCAGATTCCGCAAAATGGCTTGAAGCCATGAAATCTGAGATGGGATCCATGTATGAGAACAAAGTATGGACTTTGGTTGACTTGCCCGATGGTCGGCAAGTAATTGAGAATAAATGGATCTTCAAGAGGATGACTGACGCTGACGGTAATGTTACTATCTACAAAGCTCGACTTGTTGCAAAAGGTTTTCGACAAGTTCAAGGGATTGACTACGATGAGACCTTCTCACCCGTAGCGATGCTTAAGTCTGTCCGAATCATGTTAGCAATTGCCGCATTTTATGATTATGAAATTTGGCAAATGGATGTAAAAACTACATTCCTGAATGGGTTTCTGGAGGAAGAGTTGTATATGATGCAGCCAGAAGGTTTTATCGATCCAAAGGGAGCTAACAAAGTGTGCAAGCTCCAGCGGTCCATTTATGGACTGGTGCAAGCCTCTCGGAGTTGGAATAAACGCTTTAATAGTGTGATCAAAGCATTTGGGTTTATACAGTCTTTTGGAGAAGCCTGTATTTACAAGAAAGTGAGTGGGAGCTCTGTAGCATTTCTAATATTATATGTGGATGACATATTATTGATTGGAAATGATATAGAATTTCTGGATAGCATAAAGGGATACTTGAATAAAAGTTTTTCAATGAAAGACCTCGGTGAAGCTGCTTACATATTGGGAATTAAGATCTATAGAGATAGATCAAGACACTTAATTGGACTTTCACAAAGCACATACCTTGACAAAGTTTTGAAGAAGGTCAAAATGGATCAAGCAAAGAAAGGGTTCTTGCCTGTATTGCAAGGTGTGAAGTGGAGTAAGACTCAATGCCTGACCACTGCAGAAGATAGAGAGAAAATGAAAGATGTTCCCTGATGTGTGCCTTGCTATAAGTTTAGCAGGGAGGTACCAAAGTAATCCAGGAGTGGATCACTGGACAGCAGTGAAGAACATCCTGAAGTACCTGAAAAGGACTAAGGATATGTTTCTCATATATGGAGGTGACAAAGAGCTCATCATAAATGGTTACGTTGATGCAAGCTTTGACACTGATCCGGACGATTCTAAATCGCAAACCGGATACGTGTTTACATTAAACGGTGGAGCTGTCAGTTGGTGCAGTTCTAAACAAAGCGTCGTTGCGGGATCTACGTGTGAAGCGGAATACATAGCTGCTTCAGAAGCAGCCAATGAAGGAGTCTGGATGAAGGAGTTCATATCCGATCTAGGTGTCATACATAGTGCATCGGGTCCAATGAAAATCTTTTGTGACAATACTGGAGTGATTGCCTTAGCGAAGGAATCCAGATTTCACAAGAGAACCAAGCACATCAAGAGATGCTTCAATTCCATCCGGGATCTAGTCCAGGTGGGAGACATAGAGATTTGCAAGATACATACCACTAGTAGAAAAGGGGGCAATGGTCCAGGCCGGTCCAGCCCATTAGTCCCGGTTCAATCCAGAACCGGGACCAATGGGAGCATTTGACCCGGTTCGTGAGCCCCGGGGGCCGGCCGGGCCACGTGGGCCATTGGTCCCGGTTCGTCTGGACCTTTTGGTCCCGATTGGTGGGGCGAACCGGGACCAATGGGCCGCACTCCTGGCCCACCACAATTGGTCCTGGTTGGTGGCATGAATCGGGACCGAAGGCAAACCTTTAGTCCCGGTTCGTGCGACTAACCGGGACCAATGGTGGTGCCTATATATACCCCCCTCGCGCAAGAGCAGAGCACACTGCTCTGTTTTTTCTGGCCAAGGGGGAGAGGGCTTGGTGGTGCTCTAGCTCACCTCCTATGCACACAAGGTGTTCGATGGAATGCCCGAGCCACACTACTTAAGGTTTCTCCTCTCCAAGCTCAACCGCCAAGCTCCATTTTCCTCCATATGTGTCTAGGTTTAGCGGTCCGTCACGCCCCGTCCCCGTCTTCAACGTCGCTGATCACCCGCACCGATCTCATCGCCGGCACCACCGTGGTGAGCCTCTTGTTCTTATCTTCTTTCTGAAAGGAAAAATATTCTTATTTGTATGTTTAGATAGATATATACTTGTACAATTTTCTTACTTTTATTATTGCATCTTATATAGTGCGATGGTTTTGGTATCCGCCCCCGTCGGCCCTCATCCTGTCTATGATTCGGATGTGGTATATATTATCTTTTCATAACTATTGGTTCATTTATTGTTTATGACAATTATGCCGACCAACGTGACATAGATTTTATTCATCTAGGAGGTTGTTGAACCGGAAATTCCAACCGACCCTATTGTCGAGAGGTTAAATTTAGTTGAAGAAGAAAACAATTTGTTAAAGGAAAAAATTAGAAAAATTGAGGAGGAGAAGATGATATTGGAGTTGCATGTTGCGGATGTCTTTGATGATCACAAGATCAAGATGGATGCAATGCGCTTGAAGATTAGAAAGATTAGAAAATATGCCATTCATACCGAGGCTTGGTATCATTATGCCGTTGGATCAGTTGTTACATTGGTTGCAATTACGATCGCATTTGTTTTCGCATTGAAATGTTTTACATAGTTTCAGTGTATGGTTTAATTAATTTAGATGCTCTGCAGAGCTTTATGTTGTTAGATGAGAACTATGTATGTACTTTGGTTTTAATGTGATGATGAACTTCTATTAATTTGGTCACTTAATTATCTATTCATGATGATCTGTAATGATTTTTGACACACTTAATTATATATAATGCACATAGATGAACCGGCAATGAATGTACTGTTCAAGACACACCTCCGAGTACATTAAGGGCGTGCATAATTTTCTCGAAGTGGCTGAGGCAAACAAGCAGAATGGTTTTATGTGTTGTCCATGCCCTATATGTGGGAATACGAAGTCTTACTCTGACCGGAAAATCCTCCACACCCACCTGCTTTACAAGGGTTTCATGCCACACTATAATGTTTGGACGAGGCACGGAGAAATAGGGGTTATGATGGAAGACGGCGAAGAAGAAGAGTACGATGACAACTATGTGCCCCCTGAATACGGTGATGCTCCAGAAGATCAAGAGGAACCAGACGATGTGCACGATGATGCTGCAACGGGCGAAGCTGCTGAAGATCAAGAGGAACCAGACGATGTGCCCGATGATGATGATCTCCGCCGGGTCATTGTCGATGCAAGGACGCAATGCAAAAGTCAAAAGGAGAAGCTGAAGTTTGATCGCATGCTAGAGGACCACAAAAAAGGGTTGTACCCCAATTGCGAAGATGGCAACACAAAGCTCGGTACCGTACTGGAATTGCTGCAGTGGAAGGCAGAGAATGCTGTGCCTGTCAAAGTATTTGAGAAGCTACTTAAAATATTGAAGAAGAAGCTTCCAAAGGATAACGAATTGCCCGACAGTACATACGCAGCAAAGAAGGTCGTATGCCCTATAGGATTGGAGGTGCAGAAGATACATGCATGCCCTAATGACTGCATCCTCTACCGCGGTGCGTACAAGGATCTGAACGCATGCCCGGTATGCGGTGCATTACGGTATAAGATCAGACGAGATGACCCTGATGATGTTGACGGCGAGCCCCCCAGGAAGAGGGTTCCTGCGAAGGTGATGTGGTATGCTCCTATAATACCACGGTTGAAACGTCTGTTCAGAAACGGAGAGCATGCCAAGTTGATGCGATGGCACAGTGAGGACCGTAAGAAAGACGGGAAATTGAGAGCACCCGCTGACGGGTCACAGTGGAGAAAAATCGAGAGAAAGTACTGGGATGAGTTTGCAAGTGAGACAAGGAACGTATGGTTTGCTTTAAGCACGGATGGCATTAATCCTTTCGAGGAGCAGAGCAGCAATCACAGCACCTGGCCCGTGATTCTATGTATGTATAACCTTCCTCCTTGGATGTGCATGAAGCGGAAGTTCATTATGATGCCAGTTCTCATCCAAGGCCCTAAGCAACCCGGCAATGACATTGATGTGTACCTAAGGCCATTAGTTGAAGAACTTTTACAGCTGTGGAATGGAAATGGTATACGTACGTGGGATGAGCACAAACAGGAGGATTTAACCTAAAGGCGTTGCTGTTCGTGACCATCAACGATTGGCCCGCTCTCAGTAACCTTTCAGGACAGACAAACAAGGGATACCACACATGCACGCACTATTTACTTGACACCGATAGTATATACCTGGCAAGCTGCAGGAAGAATGTGTACCTGGGCCATCGTCGATTTCTTCCGACCAACCATCAATGTCGAAAGAAAGGCAAGCATTTCAAAGGCGAGGCAGATCACCGGAAGAAGCCCGCCATGCGTACCGGTGATCACGTACTTGCTATGGTCAATGATCTACATGTAATATTTGGAAAGGGTCCCGGCGGACTAGCTGTTCCGAGTGACGCTGGGGGACACGCACCCATGTGGAAGAAGAAATCTATATTTTGGGATCTACCCTACTGGAAAGACCTAGAGGTCCGCTCTTCGATCGACGTGATGCACGTGACGAAGAACCTTTGCGTGAACCTGCTAGGCTTCTTGGGCGTGTATGGGAAGACAAAAGATACAGCTGAGGCACGGGAGGACCTGCAACGTTTGCACGAAAAAGACGGCATGCCTCCAAAGCAGTATGAAGGTCCTGCCAGCTATGCTCTTACCAAAGAAGAGAAGGAAATCTTCTTTGAATGCCTGCTTAGTATGAAGGTCCCGACTGGCTTCTCGTCGAATATAAAAGGAATAATAAATATGGCAGAGAAAAAGTTTCAGAACCTAAAGTCTCATGACTGCCACGTGATTATGACGCAACTGCTTCCGGTTGCATTGAGGGGGCTTCTACCGGAAAACGTCCGATTAGCCATTGTGAAGCTATGTGCATTCCTCAATGCAATATCTCAGAAGGTGATCGATCCAGAAATCATACCAAGGCTAAGGAGTGATGTGGTGCAATGTCTTGTCAGTTTCGAGCTGGTGTTCCCACCATCCTTCTTCAATATCATGACGCACGTCCTAGTTCATCTAGTTGACGAGATTTTCATTCTGGGCCCCGTATTTCTACACAATATGTACCCCTTTGAGAGGTTCATGGGAGTCCTAAAGAAATATGTCCGTAACCGCGCTATGCCAGAAGGAAGCATCTCCATGGGCCATCAAACAGAGGATGTCATCGGGTTTTGTGTTGACTTCATTCCTGGCCTTAAGAAGATAGGTCTCCCTAAATCGCGGTATGAGGGGAGACTGACTGGAAAAGGCACGCTTGGAAATGACTCAATAATATGCAGGGACGGATATTCTTGGTCTCAAGCCCACTACACAGTTCTACAGAACTCTACCTTAGAGACCCCGTATGTCGATGAACACAAGAACAGTCTGCGCTTCAAACACCCGGAGCAGTGCGACAACTGGATTACATGTGAACACATCAGGACTTTCAGCAGTTGGTTGGAAGCACGTATCAGAGGTGACAACACTGTTTGTGATGAGCTGTACTTGTTATCCAGGGGACCATCTTTGACTGTATTGATTTGGAAAGGATACGAGATAAATGGGAATACATTTTACACGATTGACCAAGATCAAAAGAGCACCAACCAAAACAGCGGTGTCCGCTTTGATGCAACAACCTAGAGGGGAAAGGACACATATTATGGTTACATAGTGGACATATGGGAACTTGACTACGGACATGATTTTAAGGTCCCTTTGTTTAAGTGCAAATGGGTCAATCTGTCAGGAGGCGGGGTACAGGTAGACCCACAGTACGGAATGACAACAGTGGATCTGAAAAATCTTGGGTACACTGACGAACCGTTCGTCCTAGCCAATGATGTGGCACAGGTTATCTATGTGAAGGACATGTCCAGCAGACCGAGAAAGAGAAAAGATAAGGAAGCAAATACATCATACGATGAGCCAAAGCGCCACATAGTTCTTTCAGGAAAAACGGACATCGTGGGAGTGGAGGACAAGACAGACATGTCTGAAGATTATGAAAAGTTTCATGAAATTCCTCCCTTTAAAGTCAAGGCTGACCCCAGCATCCTGATAAACGATGAAGATTATCCATGGTTACGGCGTAATAAGCAAATGACACAAGCGAAGAAGAAGTGAAGACTTTCTCCCGCAACTATTATGATGATATCATGCCAACTTTGTAACTGACGAGTATGATACCATTGTTCGTTTTGTACATGCACATGCTATGTGTGGGTCAATTTATGATACCATGCCAACTTTCAACTTTTTCAGAGTTCATTTGAAATGCTTTAATGTCTTATGGTTCGGCCCTCGTAATAATTAAAAATAGCAACAATAAGTATTTTGTTGTAAGTAGAAACAAAATAAAATAAATAAAGTAAGAAAGAAAACAAAAAAACAAAAAAAGTGGAAATTTATAATTTTCCTAAACTAAAAGCAAAAAGAATTAAAAAATAAAGAAAAAACAAAAGAAAATAAATAATGCAGAAAACAAAACAAAAAAACAACAATAAGTATTTTTTTGTAAGTAGAAACAAAATAAAATAAATAAAGCAAGAAAGAAAACAACAAAAAGTGTTTTCA
>NC_057813.1:761015174-761029785 GCF_018294505.1 Triticum aestivum | reverse complement strand
TTTTTTCTTCTTTTACTTCTTCTTCTTCTTCCTTCTTCCTTCTTCCTCTTTTCTTCCTTTTCCTTAATTATTTTCCTTTCTCGAGGGAGAAGAAGAAAAAGAAGAGAAGAAGAAAGAAAGGAAAGGAGACCCGCCTCCTCCTCCGGCGAGTGACGATCAGGGCACGCGTGGCGGCACTCCGCCTCCACCACCGCCTCCTCCTCCGGCGAGTGACGATCAGGGCACGCGTGGCTGCACTCCGCCTCCTTCTCCGGCGCGTGGCGGCACTCCTCCTCCTCCTTCTCCGCCTCGCCAGCAAGGGCGGAAGAGACACGCCGCCGCCCCGGCTGCTCCGACGCGTCGTAGTCCTTCTCCTCCGCCTCGTAAGGAAGCACGAAAGAAGACAGACGCCGTAGCGGCTCCGTCTGCTCCGGCGTCTAGCAGCACAAGAAGAGAGAGGCAATACAGATACGGTCCACCTCTAAAGCCTGTAGAGAAGTTACCGTACAAGAGGACCAAGGAGGAAAACAATACGATCGTGCAGGCCCAAGTGAAGGAGTTCTTTGAAGGGGTGAAAGCAAAGATACATCCACCTCCGGAGGAGAAGGTAGATCCGGTGAAAGCAAAGCACACTCTCGATGCCCTGAGGAAACCACCAAAGTCTCCGCTGAGAACCAACTATGAGCGCATTACTGAACAGACATATCTCCAAGCCAAGCGGTCGGGAACTACTGTTAGTGATAAAAGGTCAAAAGAACAACAAGCAAAGGGGAAAAAATTGCCCAGCTCGGCGAACAAGCACAACAATCGTGCCCCCCGCTCAATGTGTCTAATCCTCCGGGGACGGTGGCCGGTTATGGCAATCTTGAAGATTACCTGCCTGACGATGTACTTCCTGATTTCATGGAGGTGGACTTATTCAGATACGAGTACGGGAAGCCTCTCGTCAAAGATGAAAAGTCTCTGACAAGAATGATGCGAAGATTCCATAGTTGGTACATGAATGTCAGGACCCCGACTCGATGTCACATCGATCTAGCCGGTAACACCTCATATCACTTTGCGGCCTCACGCACGGTATCCCCACGGGTGTCGCATTACCTTTGCCCGGGACCGTTTGTGCCTTTTGGCTCACGTATATGATAGTGTCGCTAGCATCCATATGATAAGGAGCCCGGGCTGACATGACTAGTCGTAAACCCAAAGTGGCACAGACTTACAGGGACAGGCATCCATGACCTAGCTTCGAACGTGTCGGTCATCAGCAAGTGGGTCTGGGCTGTAGCACTGGGCTAGCAGGACTCCGGTAAACCGGGCTGTAGCGGGCTAACAGGACTCCGGAACTCAAAGCGTGACATTTCCCCGAAGGGACAGACACAGGAACGAAGAAGGACACATGCCGGCCAGCCTAAGTGTTCCAGAGCAGTAGCAAGCTACCATGGCTCAGCGGTAACACTAGGAGACATTTCCCGGTAAGAGAGGCTACTAAAGATAAACAACTAGATAGTCAGATCCCACACATACCAAGCATTTCAACCATACACACAATATGCTCGATATGTGCAAATACAACGAAGCATCACAACATGACTCTACGACACAAGTACTTTATTTAAGGCTCAGGGAGCCATACATAACATACACAAAGGTACGGGTCTCACGACCCAACATTCAAGTCATACAGTCATACAAACCAACAGCGGAAGTAACTTGTCTGAGTACAGACAACTAGTAAAAATAAAAGAGGCTTGGAAAGCCTAGCTATACTACATGGTCCTTCACAAGCTCAGGGTCACCACCTGGGCCTTTAGCCTACTCGTTGATGTCAACGTCTACATAGAACCCATCAGAAGGGGTTGCAGCGTCTTCTGTAAAAATATAGATTATAGCAACATGAGTACAAAGGTACTCAGCAAGACTTACATCAGATCCTACATACATGCATATTATCAAGAAGGGTTGGTGGAGTTATTGCAGCAAGCCAGCTTTGACTCTGGCTAGACTATCCTACGATACTTCAACTTGAAATGGTTTTGCGCACACGAGTCCACTACTCACCACTTCAATACACTACCGAGGATCCGCCTCCGTCTTCCTACGGAAGAGCCATCCTCGGCACTCACACTTATCTTGAGGCTTTTAGCAGTTTCCATTTACTTGTCTATGAACTGTATAGGCAACCAAGTAGTCCTTTACCGCGGACGCGGCTATTCGAATAGATTATGATAACCCTGCAGGGGTGTACTTCTTCATACATGTTTCCACCACTTAGCGTCTGCACACGACATGTGCTCGGCAGACTTCAAGCGAAAGCCGACGTGGGTGTAGACCACGACCTACCTAAACACTTAAGCCTCTAGTCCAGGTTTATCGCCTATTCAGGTTTCATCCGCAGGGAGTCCGGCCGAGGTTTCCCATACGGCCCCGAACGATGTGAACAGGGTTCCCGAGATACCTAACGGGTATTCGGTACACCGTGCCACGTACCTACCGCATCACAGCCCACCCCTACGGTCAGCGCTGTCCACGGCCTCCAGTAGGCTACAAACACCAGAAACTACTTGCAACTCCTGGACAGAGAGCTAGGGTGAATAAGAAGTCGAGCGGGGTCATATTTCAGGGCCCAATGCATGGTAGTAGCTGTATCTTAAATCACACATACAGATCTCAGTGCTTAAGGTCGGCTTCAATGAAACAACCCACCATGTACTCCTACATGGCCTCTCATCAATACCTTTACCAAATCGTGTTCACCACACCACTCTCATTACCGACATAATCATTTCACTCTAGCCCATCACCCAGATGAACCAGACCTGACACGACTCTAAGCATAGCAGGCATAGCAAGGTAGGAACAACACATACATATGGCTCAAACAACTCCTACACATGCTAGTGGGTTTCATCTAGTTACTGTGGCAATGACAGGTCATGCAGAGGAAATGGGTTCAACTACCGTAGCACACAGCAGTTTGAAACACGTTGTCTTAATGCAGTAAAAGAGAGCAGGAGCGAGAACATGGGATTGTATCGATATGATCAAATGGTTGGTTGCTTGCCTGATGGTTCGATGCACTGATACGGTTCTTCGTTAGGGTAATCACGGTACTCCTCGGAGGCAGAACCTGTCGCAAAGGACACCGATACACAACCATCACCAAACAATGTGCAACAAAATGATGCATGCATGAAACATGGCAATATGAGTGTGTTGGGCTAATGCAACTAAAACCAGAAGGGTTTGAACAAATTTGAATCAAAGATTCAAATTTCAAACTCAAACATGGCCTTTTAAAGTGCTTTTCCTTGTTCTGCTTAAAACATCAATTTAACTTGTTTGATCATGCATGAAAATAGTACAGATGGATAGATTGGATTTTTCTGATCATTTTTCATATATAATTTGTCCAATTTGGAGTTACAGAATAAAAGTTATGAATTTTTGAAGTTTAAATAATATTCTGGAATTTCCTGATTTAAATTAAATCCAGAAATATAAATATTGCGCCAGCATGACGTCAGCATGACGTCAGTGGTCAACTGCGGCTGGCTGGGGTCAAACCTGACGTGTGGGGTCCACACGTCAGTGACAGGGGGGGTTTAACAGGGTTAATTTATTCCTAATTAGGGGTTAGTGGCGCCGGGGCCCACTGTCAGTGTCAGGGGGGTTAATTAAGCGGTGATTAGCACTAATCTGACCACCTGGCCGACGGGGCCCACGCATCAGTGACCCTGGGGGGGTCAAACCCCAGGTCAGACAGGTCAAACCCACCGGCGACATGACGCCGGCGGGGCCCGAGACGGCGGCGCGATGCGGAAACACGCTACAGGGCACGAGCGAGGCCGTGCTTGGGCTCGTTGGAGAGCCCTTGCTCCCGCGCGTCGAACGGTGGTGGTGGCCGTGCCTGTGGTGGCCGGTACCGACGACGGCGACGACCGTGGCGGCTGCCGGAGCTCGGTTGAGCTCGGGGTCGAGGCTACAACGGCTGCGGAGATGCGGGGTTGGCACCTACGGCTTCTACGCGGTGCGGTGAGGACGTAGGTGTGCTCGGTTGGGTGCTACGGTGACTGTGGCCACGACGGCGACGAGGTACGGCGGCGGCGAGCTTCGGAGCTCAAGGGGGCGGCAGCTACAGGAGGCTAGGGACGACGGGGCAAGGGGGAATCGAGTCAGTGGCTCACCGCGGAGCTGCAGGGATGGTTAGCGGGCGCGGGGACGTCCGGTAGCTCCCGATTCGACGGCGACGATCTCCGGTGGCCGAGGAGGGGAACGGCGACGTGGGCGGCGATGCAGGGCTTCCCGAGGGGCTTGGCGTGGTGGGGAGGAAGAGGGGGTCGAGGCGGAGCTCCTGAGCTCAACGGAGGGGCGAGGGGTGGCCGGTGACGGCTGCTATGGCGAACGGCGGCGACGGTGGTGTTCGGCCGTGAGAGAGGGAGCGAGGGAGAGGAGGGAGGAACCGAGGGAGAGTGAGAGAGAGCAGGGGGGAGGGCGTGGCGTCGTCCGGGGCATCGAGACGAGGAGGGGAGGGCAGGCAGGCAGGCGAGCAGGTGGCGTGGCACGGTGGCGCGCGCGCGCGCCGGCCACACTCCCCTCCCTCTGTCGAGGACGAAGACGACAGAGGAGGGAGGCGGGCTGGGCCGCCTGCTGGCTGGGCCGGCTAGCTGGCTGGGCTGCACAGGGAGGAGCCCAGGTAAGCTTCTCCCTTTTTAATTATTTCTGTTTTCTAATTTCTGACATTTGTTTTGATTTAAATAAAATATTAAATCATTTATTTACCTTATGCCAATTTTTGCAGGAGCTAGATATATTATTCCAGAGCTCCTTTATAATTGGCATAATATTTGGACATATATTAATATATATAGCTAATATATTTCCAATGCAAATATTTATGCATTAATTCCAAATGCCCAAAATAAATACCTATGAGCTCTTACAATATTGGTTTGATTTTTATCTCTGTCCAATATTTTCAGAGAGCAACATGAGCATTTTCTTGGACCCTTTTGGAGAAATTTTTATTTGGATCATTTTCAAAAATGATTCTGAGGGTTTCACAATTCCCCATTTCAAATTAAATGGAAATTTTAAACATGATGCACACACTCTGATGCATGACTAGCTAGGGTGTGACAACTCACCCCCACTCAAAAGAATCTCGTCCCGAGATTTGGGTTCCTCCGGGAAGAAGGCGGGATATTCGAGTCGAAGACGATCCTCCCTTTCCCAAGTTGCTTCATCCTCAGAATGGTGCGACCATTGAACTTTGAGAAACTTGATATTATGACGTCGGGTGGTACGTTCGGCCTGATCGAGGATACGAATGGGGTACTCTCGATATGTAAGATTATCTTGGAGATCAAGCGTTTCGTGGTCCACTCCACGGATAGGATCCGAGAAGCAACGCCTGAGTTGAGAAACGTGGAAGACATCGTGGACTCTGGAGAGGTGCGGAGGTAGTTCCAACTGGTAGGCAACTTCTCCTCGTTTGGCGAGAATGCGAAAAGGTCCAATGTAACGAGGAGCCAATTTGCCTTTGATACCGAAACGATGGGTTCCCTTCAGAGGGGTGACCCAAAGATAAGCCTTCTCGTCAACCTCGAAAGTCATAGCCTTATGTTTTCGGTCATATTGACTCTTTTGACGAGATTGGGCTGTTTTCAACTTTTCACGAACGATGCGAACTTGTTCTTCTGCTTCCTGAATCATATCCGGGCCAAAGAATTGTCTTTCCCCGGTCTCTGACCAGTTAAGGGGTGTTCGACACCGTCGTCCATAGAGAACTTCAAAAGGGGCTTTACCCAAGCTAGATTGATAGCTGTTGTTGTAAGCGAATTCGGCAAATGGAAGGCACTTCTCCCAGTCCATTCCGAATGAGATAACAGAGGCTCGAAGCATGTCTTCTAGAATTTGGTTGACGCGTTCCACTTGACCACTCGACTGAGGGTGGAAGGCGGTGCTAAAGGAGAGACGGGTTCCCATAGCATTTTGGAAACTTTCCCAAAATCGAGAGGTGAAAAGACTTCCTCGATCCGAGTTAATTTCCAAAGGAACACCATGAAGGGACACTATTCGGGAGATGTATAAGTCTGCCAGCTGACTAGCGGTTATACTCTCACGAACAGGTAGGAAATGGGCTACTTTGGAAAGACGATCGACAACGACGAAGATAGCATTATTTCCTCTCTTGGTCCTGGGAAAACCGGTAATGAAATCCATACCAATTTTATCCCATTTCCATTCAGGAATAGCTAAGGGTTGAAGGGTGCCAGCAGGCCGTTGATGCTCTGCTTTTACACGACGACAGACGTCGCAATTAGCAATATACTGAGCAATTTCTCTCTTCATCCTAGTCCACCAGAACCTCTGGCGTAGGTCCTGATACATCTTAGTACTACCGGGATGAATGGTGAGAGGGGATTCATGAGCCTCCTTAAGGATCAACTGCCGTAGATGCTGGTTCTTGGGAACCACTAGACGGTTCTCAAAGTACACAACACCATGATCATTTGTGGAGAAACAACTAGCACCTCCGCTAGCAATGTTCTCTTTGATTTTAGATATTCCCTTATCTCGCTTTTGGGCAGCGATGATTTGATCCGTAAGAGTAGGTTTTGCTACCAAGGTGGAAAGGAAACCTTGAGGAACAATGTGAAGGTTAAGTTTCCGAAATTCCTCATGGAGAAGCGGTTGACTTTGCTGTAACATCAGGTTGTTACAATAAGATTTACGACTTAGCGCATCAGCCATGACGTTGGCTTTCCCTGGGGTGTAGGTTATTCCTAAGTCGAAGTCTGTGATCAATTCAACCCAACGCCTTTGCCTGAGATTCAGATCCGGTTGGGTGAAAATGTACTTCAGACTTTGGTGATCAGTGAATATTTCGCAACGATTACCGAGGAGGTAATGTCGCCAGGTCTTAAGTGCATAGACTACGGCTGCAAGCTCTAGATCATGAGTAGGATAATTCTCCTCATGTGGGTGCAATTGCCGTGAAGCGTAGGCAATTACGTGTCGATCTTGCATGAGAATGCAACCTAGTCCTTGTCGCGAGGCGTCGCAGTAGATAACAAAGTCCTTGGAGAAGTCTGGCGGTACCAGTACGGGAGCAGATGTCAGGCGTCTTTTCAGTTCCTGAAAGCTGTGCTCACACTGTGGAGTCCATTCGAACTTCTTATCTTTCTTGAGGAGTTCGGTTAGAGGTTTGGCAACTTTGGAGAAGTTCTCGACAAAGCGACGACAATAGCTCGCTAAGCCCAGAAAACTCCGAACTTGCTTGACCGATTCAGGTGGAGTCCAATTAACGACGGCTTGAACTCGCTCAGGGTTAACAGCAATACCTTTACCAGATATTACATGACCCAGATAGGTCACTTCTGACAACCAGAATTCACATTTAGAAAATTTGGCATAAAGGCGATGCTCTCGAAGTTTCTTCAGCACTAGCCTTAGATGTTCGGCATGTTCTTCCTCATTCTTGGAGTAGATGAGTATATCATCGAGGTAAACCACGACGAATTTATCCAAATACTCCATGAAGATTGAGTTCATTAACCGAGAAAAGGTGGCTGGAGCGTTGGTTAAACCGAAGGACATGACGGTGTACTCGTATTGGCCATAACGAGTAACAAAGGCCGTCTTAGGAATGTCCCCGTTTCTGATTTTGATTTCATGGTAGCCCAACCTCAAATCCATCTTGGAGAAGACTGAGGATCCAGCGAGCTGATCGTACAGGTCGTTGATCCTGGGAAGCGGATATTTGTTCTTGATTGTGACCAAATTGACAGGTCGGTAATCTACAACCATCCGGTCCGTACCATCCTTCTTCTTGACGAATAGGACGGGGCAAGCCCACGGAGATGAGCTAGGTCGGATGAAACCATTTTTCAAGGACTCATCGAGTTGTTTCTTAAGCTCGGCTAGTTCTAGTGGTGCCATCTTATAAGGTCTTCTAGCAATCGGAACGGTTCCTGGAATGAGGTCTATTACGAACTCAACATCCCTTTCAGGTGGAACACCTGGCAATTCCTCTGGGAAGACATCCGGGAAGTCACGGACTACCGGAATGTCCTCAAGGTCTGGCAAAGGGCTGGCGTTAAGAGAATATAATTGTCGCTTAGCTATTCGGGTCAAGACATTGACTATCTTCCCCGAAGGATGGGTGAGTTGAACAGTCCTAGAGAAGCAATCAATTTGGGCATGATGAGCTGACATCCAGTCCATACCCAGAATGATATTAATATCTGAAGATTTAAGGGCTATCAAAGACGCGAGGAAAACAAGTCTGTCGACTTGGATTTCATTTCCATGGCTTACTCTAGAAGTTTGCCATTTGGATCCCGGAGTTTGAATTACCATAGAGGTTGGCATATCACCGAATGCGACGTTATGCAAACGAGCATAATTTTCAGATATAAAAGAATGAGAGGCTCCTGTATCAAAAAGAACAGATGCCGGGTGGCAATTAACAAGAAGCGTACCGAGAACGACGTTGGGATCCTCTTGAGCTTCTTCGGCAGAGATACAGTTGACATGGCCACGTGAGGCGGTGACCGGCTTGGCGTGGAACACTTTCCCTGTCGGCTTGCCACGGCCAACAACTTTAGCAGACTGGTTGGGGTTGGTCTGGGGACACTCACGCATATACTGGCCAGATTCCCCACACTTGAAACAAGTCACGGAACTGGTACATGGAGGAGCATTGTTAGTTGGACCCCCATAGGGCTTGGCCGGTGCAGACTGTTGAACAGGGCGAGGCGCCTGGAAAGATGGCCTCGGTGTGAACCTGGGTGGCAGGGCGGTGTTGGGTACCCACACGCGGCGCTTCTGAGGACCAGCACCGGATGAGGAACCCATATCACGGCCATGCTTGCGTGTTGCGTCATAGTCAGTCTGACCCGTTTCAGCACTGATGGCTTTGTTGACAAGTTTCTGAAAAGATGTGCACTCATGCAGACGGAGGTCACGGCGAAGCTCAGGACTAAGGCCCTTACGGAACCTTGCTTGCTTCTTGGCGTCAGTAGACACTTCCTCAGTTGCATATCGTGCAAGGTTACCAAACTCCCTGCTGTAAGCATCCACAGAAAGTCGGCCCTGAGTGAAACTGCAAAATTCCTCACGTTTACGGTCCATGAGACCCTCCGGAATGTGATGTTCACGGAAAGCCTCGCTGAATTCAGCCCAAGTAGTGACATGGCCCGCTGGGCGCATAGCTCCATAATTCTCCCACCATAGACTGGCGGGGCCTTCAAGATGATATGCAGCAAAGGTGACCTTGTCAGCCTCCGCTACCAGCGCGGAACGCAGTTTGTGAGAGATACTGCGAAGCCAGTCATCAGCGTCGAGAGGCTCGACGGAGTGGTGGAACGTGGGTGGATGTAATTTGATAAAATCACTGAGTGACACCACGTTAGTCCTCTGATGGTGTGCCGTGTTCTGTTCAATACGCTCCAACAAACGGTTGGTCTCCCGCTTGTTTCTCTCAGCTTCCATCATAACCTCGGCTAGGGAAGGAGGATGAGGCAGATTTGCATCCCTGACTTCACTGCCTTCGGCCTGCTCTTGAGAAGCAGGGTTAGCGTGCGTGTTGACCATCCTAGGTAAACAAGACAATGATTTAGTCAGGATGATAAAATTCCGACATAGGATTAAAAATGTAAGGTATAACTCGAAATGCAAGATGATCATCCGTATGACATGGTAGATACAGAAACTGCTTCTTTTATTCCATTGTCATACACACCATACTGGGTTTAGTACAAGACCAAACAAAGTACTATTACGGTGAAAAGAGGATTACATCTCATCGGAGGCATTCCAAGCTCCTATACATTATTTTTCTACACCTCCGGAAAGATTACAACTAGGTCATATCCCACGAGTCACGCAGGACGATAGACGACACAGCTAGTGCGAACTAGTGATACAAACACTAACTCAGACCGATCCGTAGTAGTCCTCGTAGAAGTCACCTCCATAGCCTGGAAGCTCAACATGATCATCCGGAAACAGACGATCTCGCGGAGCTTGTGGACCATAGGGGCGAGGATGAGGTCTTGGACCAACAGACGGTGGCCTGCGGGGACCGCGAGGTGGGGTGATGCCTCCTACATCACGCCAACCCATCACGTCTGGCAGAGCAGATCTCACAGGATAGAGATCGCGCATATCTGAATATCCAGCTTGCACCGCCGGTGCGAACCGAGTCAAAGTGGCCCAGTGGTCAGCACGGGTATTGAAGAGCTCTGACCTTAAGGCCCGATTTTCACGGTCCTTATCCTCGAGCATCTCAGCAGTGGTGCGAGTCCGTGAATCCTCCTGAGTGGGGTCAGCATAGATAGCCTGGAGATACCCTTGTGCTCCCGGAAGTGATCCTGGCATATACCGGAAATCAGAGTGCCGAAATAGACCAGATCTGACTCGCATAAGGGTCATCATAGAGTAGGCGGCGTCCTGCACAGCCATCTCAATAGTAACCCCGAGTCCATAGGAGCAGTGAAGGGGCTCGGTGGATCCAGGATAAGATGGAAATATCCGGACAGTGCAGAGATACTGGCTTTGATTGAAGTCCCGAAATTGCTCTTCGACCGTGTACTCAGGATACCAGCGGTATCCAGCCTCAGTCATTACCCTGACCAACTTGGCAGTATGGCCGGGTACATCTAGGCACCGAGTCAGGCGAACCACTTGATTGAGGTCGCGAGTGGCCATCTGAAAGCACAATCATAATGCAAAGGCATTAGAATTTCTAGCAAAATTTCGGCAGCATAACAGCTGTAAATGCTCAAGAAGGATTTTGAGACATTTGACAAAGGATTACATACACACTCATCATCATCATACCAAGTTCTGAGACCATCCTAGCAACATAATGTGGTAATAGCACTGAACTAGGCTTGTAACCATCAAACCTATAAGGTACTACTGATTAGTAACACGTGATTCTGATAGAGAGAATAGATCCTAATTCCTTAACCCCCGGTGGAAGAATAGACTGACTCAGATCAGAATGTCATTAGATAAAGGAGTAAAAAGAGCCTTACGTTCCAACCCACAAACAATTCCCCTACATATAACTAAAGAATTTCTAGACTCAACATCGACCAGTTTGGCTTGGAGAACCTACAGGCAGTCCGGCTCTGATGCCAACGCTGTCAGGACCCCGACTCGATGTCACATCGATCTAGCCGGTAACACCTCATATCACTTTGCGGCCTCACGCACGGTATCCCCACGGGTGTCGCCTTACCTTTGCCCGGGACCATTTGCGCCTTTTGGCTCACGTATATGATAGTGTTGCTAGCATCCATATGATAAGGAGCCCGGGCTGACATGACTAGTCGTAAACCCAAAGTGGCACAGACTTACAGGGACAGGCAACCATGACCCAGCTTCGAACGTGTCGGTCATCAGCAAGTGGGTCCAGGCTGTAGCACTGGGCTAGCAGGACTCCGGTAAACCGGGCTGTAGCGGGCTAACAGGACTCCGGTACTCAAAGCGTGACATTTCCCCGAAGGGACAGACACAGGAACGAAGAAGGACACATGCCGGCCAGCCTAAGTGTTCCAGAGCAGTAGCAAGCTACCATGGCTCAGCGGTAACACTAGGAGACATTTCCCGGTAAGAGAGGCTACTAAAGATAAACAACTAGATAGTCAGATCCCACACATACCAAGCATTTCAACCATACACACAATATGCTCGATATGTGCAAATACAACGAAGCATCACAACATGACTCTACGACACAAGTACTTTATTTAAGGCTCAGGGAGCCATACATAACATACACAAAGGTACGGGTCTCACGACCCAACATTCAAGTCATACAGTCATACAAACCAACAGCGGAAGTAACTTTTCTGAGTACAGACAACTAGTAAAAATAAAAGAGTCTTGGAAAGCCTAGCTATACTACATGGTCCTTCACAAGCTCAGGGTCACCACCTGGGCCTTTAGCCTACTCGTTGATGTCAACGTCTACATAGAACCCATCAGAAGGGGTTGCAGCGTCTTCTGTAAAAATGTAGATTATAGCAACATGAGTACAAAGGTACTCAGCAAGACTTACATCAGATCCTACATACATGCATATTATCAAGAAGGGTTGGTGGAGTTATTGCAGCAAGCCAGCTTTGACTCTTGGCTAGACTATTCTACGATACTTCAACTTGAAATGGTTTTGCGCACACGAGTCCACTACTCACCACTTCAATACACTACCGAGGATCCGCCTCCGTCTTCCTACGGAAGAGCCATCCTCGGCACTCACACTTATCTTGAGGCTTTTAGCAGTTTCCATTTACTTGTCTATGAACTGTATAGGCAACCAAGTAGTCCTTTACCGCGGACGCGGCTATTCGAATAGATTATGATAACCCTGCAGGGGTGTACTTCTTCATACATGTTTCCACCACTTAGCGTCTGCACACGACATGTGCTCGGCAGACTTCAAGCGAAAGCCGACGTGGGTGTAGACCACGACCTACCTAAACACTTAAGCCTCTAGTCCAGGTTTATCGCCAATTCAGGTTCCATCCGCAGGGAGTCTGGCCGAGGTTTCCCATACAGCCCCGAACGATGTGAACAGGGTTCCCGAGATACCTAACGGGTATTCGGTACACCGTGCCACGTACCTACCGCATCACAGCCCACCCCTACGGTCAGCGCTGTCCACGGCCTCCAGTAGGCTACAAACACCAGAAACTACTTGCAACTCCTGGACAGAGAGCTAGGGTGAATAAGAAGTCGAGCGGGGTCACATATCAGGGCCCAATGCATGGTAGTAGCTGTATCTTAAATCACACATACAGATCTCAGTGCTTAAGGTCGGCTTCAATGAAACAACCCACCATGTACTCCTACATGGCCTCTCATCGATACCTTTACCAAATCGTGTTCACCACACCACTCTCATTACCGACATAATCATTTCACTCTAGCCCATCACCCAGATGAACCAGACCTGACACGACTCTAAGCATAGCAGGCATAGCAAGGTAGGAACAACACATACATATGGCTCAATCAACTCCTACACATGCTAGTGGGTTTCATCTAGTTACTGTGGCAATGACAGGTCATGCAGAGGAAATGGGTTCAACTACCGTAGCACACAGCAGTTTGAAACGCGTTGTCTTAATGCAGTAAAAGAGAGCAGGAGCGAGAACATGGGATTGTATCGATATGATCAAATGGTTGGTTGCTTGCCTGATGGTTCGATGCACTGATACGGTTCTTCGTTAGGGTAATCACAGTACTCCTCGGAGGCAGAACCTGTCGCAAAGGACACCGATACACAACCATCACCAAACAATGTGCAACAATATGATGCATGCATGAAACATGGCAATATGAGTGTGTTGGGCTAATGCAACTAAAACCAGAAGGGTTTGAACAAATTTGAATCAAAGATTCAAATTTCAAACTCAAACATGGCCTTTTAAAGTGCTTTTCCTTGTTCTGCTTAAAACATCAATTTAACTTGTTTGATCATGCATGAAAATAGTACAGATGGATAGATTGGATTTTTCTGATCATTTTTCATATATAATTTGTCCAATTTGGAGTTACAGAATAAAAGTTATGAATTTTTGAAGTTTAAATAATATTCTGGAATTTCCTGATTTAAATTAAATCCAGAAATATAAATATTGCGCCAGCATGACGTCAGCATGACGTCAGTGGTCAACTGCGGCTGGCTGGGGTCAAACCTGACGTGTGGGGTCCACACGTCAGTGACAGGGGGGGTTTAACAGGGTTAATTTATTCCTAATTAGGGGTTAGTGGCGCCGGGGCCCACTGTCAGTGTCAGGGGGGTTAATTAAGCGGTGATTAGCACTAATCTGACCACCTGGCCGACGAGGCCCACGCGTCAGTGACCCTGGGGGGGGTCAAACCCCAGGTCAGACAGGTCAAACACACCGGCGACATGACGCCGGCGGGGCCCGAGACGGCGGCGCGATGCGGAAACACGCTACAGGGCACGGGCGAGGCCGTGCTTGGGCTCGTTGGAGAGCCCTTGCTCCCGCGCGTCGAACGGTGGTGGTGGCCGTGCCTGTGGTGGCCGGTACCGACGACGGCGACGACCGTGGCGGCTGCCGGAGCTCGGTTGAGCTCGGGGTCGAGGCTACAACGGCTGCGGAGATGCGGGGTTGGCACCTACGGCTTCTACGCGGTGCGGTGAGGACGTAGGTGTGCTCGGTTGGGTACTACGGTGACTGTGGCCACGACGGCGACGAGGTACGGCGGCAGCGAGCTTCGGAGCTCAAGGGGGCGGCAGCTACAGGAGGCTAGGGACGACGGGGCAAGGGGGAATCGAGTCAGTGGCTCACCGCGGAGCTGCAGGGATGGTTAGCGGGCGCGGGGACGTCCGGTAGCTCCCGATTCGACGGCGACGATCTCCGGTGGCCGAGGAGGGGAACGGCGACGTGGGCGGCGATGCAGGGCTTCCCGAGGGGCTTGGCGTGGTGGGGAGGAAGAGGGGGTCGAGGCGGAGCTCCTGAGCTCAACGGAGGGGCGAGGGGTGGCCGGTGACGGCTGCTATGGCGAACGGCGGCGACGGTGGTGTTCGGCCGTGAGAGAGGGAGCGAGGGAGAGGAGGGAGGAACCGAGGGAGAGTGAGAGAGAG